>NW_027428129.1:0-40000 GCF_043250625.1 Sebastes fasciatus
GCCGTAAAGCTGGAATCACTCCAACTTTGTCTTCTGGCTGATGTCGATCATCTGTGGTCTTAAATAAATGATACATAATCACGATGTAGGATTGTGTCTTCAACAGGGGATCAGTGGAAGATGTTTTCACAATGTAAGTTGTCATTTAACAAGTAAAAGCCTTTTCCTGCTCATGTGAATGTGAGGTTATGAATGTTCATTATACCTCCATTCACACAGAGGAAGATGGAACAACAGATGTTAAGAGAGGACGAAGTGATGAATTAGAGACAACACAAAGTAACTGAGAGCATTTAATACTGATTAAAGTTGCCAGTGAACATAATCTGAATGAGTTTTAGGAATGTGGAAGGAAACCGGAGCAGCCGGAGAACATGCAGAACTCTATCGACTGGGATCATTTCAAACTCCAGTAAACGCTGTGGTACGTGACACTGGTCCATGCTTTGTACTTGTCCCTATAATAATATACATTAAAGGTAAACTTTAGAGTATTTTTCAACCTGGACCCTATTTTCACATGTTTTTGTGTCCAAGTGACCAACAGGCCTATACCGCCTATACCGCCTATACCGCCTATACCGCCTATACTGCCTTTACCGCCTATACCGCCTATACCACCTATACCGCCTATACCACCTATACCACCTATACCACCCCGGTTCTGAGTCTCGTTGTGTAATCTGACTATCCGTATCCATATATATATATAGAGATATATATATATATAGACATATATATATATATGTCTATATATATATATAGATAGATAGATCTCATCCACAAACTACGCTCTTTGTACTCCAACACAACAAACTCTGCCCGGCTGCCACTCTCGTTTCCACCATGTTCCACTATTCCACCGCTGTCTTCCGGCAACACGTCGCCTCACCAGAGTTCAAAACTTACAAAAAATAAATTTTTCTTTCTTTAGTGATTGACGACAGTGTAAGCAGGATAATTCCCTTTAAGGTGTCCAGAATCAGGAGTTTATGGACTTGGCTGCGTGTCGGACAGTTCTGGCGTCGTCGGGCATCCCTTCCATATTCTGCCAATAGATCCCCTGAATGCTCCATACTGTTCCTTTAAGGTTATGTAACCAACTGTTTGCGTCTCTGTGTGTACTTGTTTGGGTAGAAAAGGAAATAATAATATATAATAATCAATAATGAACATAAAAATGTATCTTAATCTTTTCTGCTTCTGTTTGTGAGAAGTAACTCTGAAAACGGATAGTTTGAAAAGAGGATAAATTATTGATGAGGCTCAGTTTGACCTTGTACGATATTCAGTCCCAGTTAGAAGAGGGACTTATTATTCATGAGAGGAGACCGCTGCACTCAATGAAAGCAGACCGTAAATTTGACCAGCAGCAGGTTGGTCAGTAAATCAAATGATCACACCCCCACAACCAGTCATGGGAATGGTACAGATTTGTATTTGATTTACTTTACAGTATCTACTGTATACACCTCTGGTGCTAATAACTAACTGCTATTCTCTCACGTGACTCTTTCCCTTGACAGTTATTTTACTTCCATCAGGAGGCAACGTTCTGCCTTTTCAACCAGGATCATTGTTAACACACCAGCTAGTACGATTGTTGGTTTCAACCTGGATCTTAGCTGGACGCCCAACCTCCACTGTAGAGATCCAGGAAACACGTTGTCGTCCCAACCTGTCACATACCACCCCTTGGCGTCATGGCGTCACGCTATTGTCAGCATCAAAACCCCTCTTATTCTTCAGGATTAGGCAACAAAACCACTCTAGTCAGGTTTAGGAAAGATCCACATGGTTGGTCTTAAAATTACTACGTTAGTACAGGGAAATGATACTGAACGTTGTGAACACGGGACACGAACCAACAGCTGACTGTAACATGACCCACGGGACACGAAGTCTCCTGGATGAAAGCCCTGTGTCTGTTGGACCCATCCACCTCCCCTCCATCCCGCCTGCCCGGCGAGTCCCTCCCTTTCAGCCCCCGCCATTCAGGACCAGGTACCCTGTGGTACACAGGGGTCATTGGGACATCTCCAGGAGGAAGAAGATGGAGCAGTGAGAGAGCCAGTCTGAGTGAGAACCAGGCTGAAGGAGGGCTTATCGGGGCTCTAAGTGGTTTGAATCTGACCCTGATTAGTGGGAATCTGCTGGATGGGATTACAGTCTCTGCTGCATCTACGATGACAAACAGATACTGGTAGTGAGAAGGAGTGAGAGCAGATATACTGTATATATACTGTATATAGGAGATATATGGAGGAGCTGCACAGCAAGTCAAGGACAGCTCCGCATAATGACGTACAGGAAAACAGATTATAATAAGATTATAATGTATTATAAGAACTACTGCAGTGAACGGCCGGCGGTGTTGCTGCTTGCAAGAGAACCGCTCATACAAACAACTTCACACTCGACACTGAGCTTCCTCAAGTCCTGAGCATCAGAAACACTGGTTAATACACTCCTGTTCAACACCGAGGGCAAGGTAAGCTGGTAAGCAACTGCCCCCAACTACAAGGGCCCCAAACGGCTATAGATTTATTATGATAATTATGTTATTCTATAGTATCTTGGAACAACTTCCAAAAGGCCCCAAAGCACTTCAAAAATATGCAACTCAGCTGATTACTCCCTATTGTGTACTTCTACTTCTACAACATTGTAGTAGTACATCTACCTGACGGAGTAATGTTACTGGTTACGTTGCAGATTCAGATTTGACTCAAAATATAAGCTTTAAAATATGATGCGTTATTATGCGTCTCCAGATAACTTCTGTTATGATTTGACGCTATATAAAAATAAATTGAATTGAATTATTCATTAAACTATCCAGCATCATGTTAGAACTGAAAGCTCCAGCTTCAACAGACATTAAGTCAATTTAAGTACATGGTGCTGATAATACCTCTCATTCACACTTTACTTGAAGTAAACATTTGAATGCAGGATTTTTACTGTGCAGTGTTAATAGTTTTACTATTAATAGTTAGTAGTTTTACTTCAGAAAAAAAGGTTTCTGGAGGTAATTTCTAAGTAGGCGTATTAGTCGCTTGCTTTGACAGAACCACTGCAGTTAACGAGTAGAGCATGGGCTTAATGAGCAGGTCGTGTTAGTAGTGTTACGTTAGTATCAAGTCTTTTGGTTTGTGTCCCCGGTGGTGTTTTGGGGATCGAGGGATCGCCTCGCTTCCCAGCATTGGACACCTGAGTGGACGAACGCTCACGGGCTACTGCTCCCAGCTTTCAAATCGGCGGAGGAGGTGGGCCCGAGCCGGATTTGGTGTAGCTGTATTGTTATCCGGGAGGAACAGTAGAGCTTTTACACGCTGTAGAGTGCCAGGAACAGGTTGTGATAAAGAAAAGGGAAGACAAAGGTGTGAACATTTGTCTTAAATCAGGAGACATTCGGGAGAATTGTGACCCTGGGAGGAAACCGGGAGACGGTGATGAAGGGTTGGCAAGTATGATGTTTTAACCTCTGGTTGAACAATCAGCATCATCATGTGGTGGAATAAAGTTATTGTTGCTGTTGTGGTATATTTTCAGGTCTGGTACCGGACAAAGAGGCCCTAATTGTAAACATATGTGAAAGAAGTAGGGCAAAGGCCAGGGGCTGAAAGATAAACATGTAGGAGATACCTAAGACATGTGGTCATACCTTAGCTCAGGGATTGGAGGACCTGAACCCGATATAAGGGGGTGCGAGCCCCCAAGCTGCAGGACTTTCAGATTCGACTTGAGACCTCCGGGCGCTCTAGACGCCCGTATGACATGTGTGGCTTGTTTGTAATAAACTCTATTTTACCAGCAAGAACAGTGTCCTCGGAGCATCCTTCATCATCACTTCAACAGCACTGTCGCAGAAAAGATACGACATAAATTGGCGTCACGAGACAGGATCGGAGGTGACCATCAGCACAACTTCACAGACGGTGAGCTCACTCATTGAATGCTGGTCATTAATTGGGGCTGTTATGTGGAGTTGTGTGGACACACCGTAAATTAAGAACCTTCTTGTTACAGACATGTACTGTTGATTTGATGTTTAAAGTGAGGCTCCGTGCTAAATTTAATGAAAAAAGGGGGAATGAATAGAGAAAAGATATAAAGGGAAGAAAAGAAGTATGAGAAATACAAGGAATAGTTTAGAATAGCTTTATGGTAACGATAAGGTGAGTTAAAAAGTATCGTGCAAGATTAATGAAGAGGGGCCCTAAACTTCTTAACGGTAAGACGCATGCATATTAGCCACTGCGTAACGATGGCTCTGACATAGTCCGGAATTAACTTAGAAAGACAAAATTGGGAAACCTGGATCCAGGTAATTTGAATAAATAAATGTAAAGAGTGTTAAGAGAGATAAGGAAATAAAGGAAATAAAGGAAATAAAGGAAATGATCATATGACAAGCCGCAAATCGGATAGGATAGAGCCCTCAGGTGTAGGAGCATTGTAGTACGGGCCATTAAAACCTGAAACAATATCTGATGGTCAGTTAATAACTGGAGAGTGTAGAATCACAATTCGATTGACAGTTACCACTCTGATGCTGTTGACGAACGGTGTTCAAGAAGTAGCTTCTCGTCGAAGATTTTACATCTCATGGGTAGCAGAAATTTTACGAGAAAAAGTAAGGAAATAGCGGCAGAAAGCATGCATAGGAATATATCTAAAAGTTCAAGTGAAGAAAATGTGGGTGCGTGTTTACTTTGGGATGGAAGGGTGCAGTTGAGAAAAATGTGTGTGCGTTGGAGTTTGGAGTGAAGAAAAGGATGTGTGCTGGATGTGTGTGCGTTGGAGTTTGGAGTGAAGAAAATGTGGGGGTGTGTTTACTTTGAGAGGAGCAGAAGGGAAAAATGTGGGTGCGTAAATGTGTGTGACATTTGGCTGCTGATGGAGTCCAGATGTGGGCCATAAAATGGTTAGAAGACTAAATGAATTGAATGATATATTGTGTAAACCAATGAGCTTCTTGCCTTTTTCTAAGAAGACTGTTGAATTGAATAATGTAGTGTGTAAAACCATGAGCTTCTTATAAAAGACTAAAACATGAGCTCTTCTTAAAAGGGACGTTATATAATAATTAAAGCTGTTAAAGCACAAAATGAACTTCTCTAAGAAGGGTAGTGATTGAAACCTCTCTCTCTCTCTCTCTCTCTCTCTCTCTCTTCCCAAAATTCCTTTCGATGACCCTTTCTTGGGAGATACAGAAAATTCCTTTGCCATTTGAACTGTTTGGTCCAGTGGGGTTCTTTAATGTTTAGATAAGGGGTTTAAGTTAGGAATATAATGTATGATGCTGTTAAAGGGACCTATGGGTTCACAAGAGACTAAATCATTGCCTGTTCCTTGTCTGTTATGTCATTTATGGTGAGTGAGAATTGAGACGGGAGGCAAGGCAGAGGGCCGGCACATCACGGAGGGTGGATTGCTGACGTCGACTTGGAAGGCTTTCCAGGTCAATCTACTAAAAAGGCCGGTACAATTTATACACAAACTCTTTAACAAAAACAAAACCTGCATTTCCATATGTGTATGTGTTCTCAGTCATAAGCAATATTGATGGTACACATATAGACCTGCTTTCATTTATTAAGCCTAAGAGGAAACTGACCTGCTCAGTTAGGAGAAATAAATAAATGAATTAATAAAAAACTTGGCAACGGATTGATCAGTTAATGCATTTGATTAATTAATGGCATATGATTGTTGAGTCTAACCTCTGCTGACAATTACAGAAGTTCATGTATGTTATGGTGCGTAGTTTGTCTGATCTGTGATGTGGTGGACATTCAAGGTGGTGACTGTTTGAAGTTTTGAGCTGAATATTGATTGATTAGATGACTGGTTAATTTGTTGATTAATTGAGTAGTTGGATAATTGGATACATTGTTGATTGACTGATTGGCTAGTTGATTAATTGGTTAATTGGATAATTGGTTAACTGATTAGTTGGATAATCGGATAAATTGTTGATTGACTGATTGGTTAGTTGATTGATTTGATAATTGGTTGATTGGGGGAATTGGTTAATTGGAGAATTGGTTAATTGGTTAATTGGTTAATTGGAGAATTGGTTAATTGGTTAATTGGTTAATTGGATAATTGGTTAATTGATTAATTGGGTAATTGGATTTAAAAAAAAAAAAAAAAAAAAGGGGGGGAAGTAATCTAAATAAGCCTTGAGTAGTTTTAATTTCAGCAATTACTTCTTAAAGTACAATAACGGAACATAAGGAAGCCGTTATAATGTGGAAGAAGAACACTAAAAATCCGAAAGTAATCACTCCTGTTGAGATAGTACAGAAGAATAATCCTTTAATTAGGGGCATCGCAAACATTGCAAAAATATCGGAAAAATGGCACAAACGCTGGCCTGAAATTGACCAACCATGGCCAATGGAGGGGACGCTTAACCCAGATGTAATTAAAATAATGCTAGTACTTGTATCGACATACAAAGCTGAGCAAAAGAAGGGAAAAAAGGGGATAAAACGCAAAGAGAAGAGGCAAGTGGAGCTTGGCATTCTCCAGTTATTTGAAGATGAGGGACAGAAACTGATCAAAGCTGCAAACGATAAGAGGGATAAAGTTGCAGAAGAAATAAAACAAAACACAGAACAAACAGAAAAACTAAGGAAAGATACCAATTCATCGTTCTCACACATGAACCCAGTGAAGGGACCACCACCCTATGAGGTAAAGACGATGGCTAAGAAAATCTATCCTCAAATCCCGGTGATCAGTCAGGAAGGTGACTACCGTATCAGAAACGAGGAGGACAGAATAATAGAAACAGGGCGAGCGGAGACAACTATAACGATGTATCCAAGATCCAAAAGTAAGAATAAAACAAAGTTTGGGTCTAGGAGGCAAAAGCGGGACCATGGAAACGAGAGTGACCAAAGCGATCAGGAAGGGTGCAGAGGAGGATATGACCCTGAAGTCAGGCGGATGTTGGCAAAAGCGGAAATAAGAGGAAATGATAACTCTGATGACAGTGAGGATGAAGAGGGCCATGAAGAGGGCCATGAAGAGGATGCCCGGAAAACTATGAGAGAAATCGAAAGAAGCATAGAGGAATGCTTTTCATGCTTGGATAGAAGTCCCAGCCCTGATCGCCAAGGAACGTTGGAAGAACAATTGGAGGAACTGTATAGACAGAAAAAAGAGTTACAGAAGAAGAGCTCCCCAAAACCAGCTATGAGATATGCATTGCGCTCAAGAAACAAGAAGGAGACTGGAAAAATCTGTCCAGTCATTATACGAGGACGGAATTTGGAGTACAAGCCTTGGCAGAATACAGATATGTCAAACATACGTGAAAAGTTACCTACTCTTCAAGATGGAGCACATCCTTGGATCTCGAAGTTGGAAGAAATCACAGTGGGAGAGCAACTGGCCATGGGAGATATAAAGAGACTCTTGGCCAGCCTCGTTGGAATTCCCGCTATGGAAGAGATTCTACAGAAAGCTGGACTTAATCGATATGTGGGAACTGCTGTGAATGATTCAGAGCTGTTTGCTGCAAGTAGAGGCCAAGTGTGCAGGGCGCTGAAAGACACATTTCCGACAAACGTACATCCTGACAATATTTTTATTGATCCACTGGGACAAGAGGAAAACCCGAGGGCCTATGTGTCGAGAGTTCATCAAGTGTGGAGAAATATCACAGGAAATGACCCGGATTTGAATCAAATGGAGCAGTCGATTTTGCGAACCAGAATACAGAAGGGGTTGCCCCTGCCAGTGAGAAGCAAATTGGCAGAGGTGGTTGGTCTTGGAAGCATGGCAAAGAGTGGTTATACGGATCATATAGCCCACCAAGTTGAGCTGTATAGGAAAAAGGAACATGATCAAAAAGACCAGGACCAAGAGACCCTCAGGAAACTTAATCAAATACAACTGACGGATAGTAAGAGGATGGAGAAGAAGCAGGCTCTGGTTATGCAGAATCAGGCTCCACTAAATCAAATAGTACCACTACCACAGCCGAACCAGGTTCAGCTCCAATCGTTCCAGCCACCGCCGGTGGTTCCAGTTGTCACCTACCCACAGCCAGCCTTTGATCAAGCGCAGCCCTGGAGAGGAAGAGATCAAAGAAATTTCGGAAGAGGAGGAAGGTTTAATCCAAACTTTCAACAGCAATCAACCGGATGTTATACTTGTGGACAACAAGGCCATTTCGCTCGCGAGTGCAACAGGCCCGGAGGAAACACCAGAGGAGGAAACTTCAGAGGAGGATTCAGAGGAGGATTCAGGGGCCAACCAAGGTCACCCAGAGGACCGGTGAACCCTTATAGGGGCCCGGAACCTGGTTACTAGGGGTGCCCGGAAGACTCGAGAGGGGGGTGTCAGCTGGTAGTATCAGGGCCGGAGGAAGATCCAACAATAGAGGTAAAAGTAAATAATCGTCCAGTGGAAGTGATGGCGGACAGCGGAGCTGCTTTTACCTGTATTCGGCCTGAAGATGCTATACATCTCCCCATGTCTGATCAATTGATTCGGACAATCGGGTTCGAGGGAGTAAAACAGCTAGTTCCTCTCACTAAACCAATCGAGCTCAGCTATAAAAAGAAGAAGATTACGTTACCCATATTGGTATCAGAACATACACCTATTGCGCTTTTGGGAAGAGATGCTATGTGTAAATTGGGGTGTACAATAAAATGCACGCCTGACGGCTGTCTGGTGGAAATGCCAAACGAGAGGGTTCACCAATTATTGATGACAACAGAGACTGGAGCGTCGTCAGTATTTTGGATTGGAAATCTCAGTGCAGATTTTTTTGAGCCAGTTAAGTTGTGGGAAAAGTTTATCACCGCAAATATGCCCGACGCAAAGCTTCCAGAGTATCCATTTCACTGCACGCTCCAGTATTTCAATGATGATGCTCAAATAAACGCAGAAGAATGGTTGAGCCGACAACCAAAACGAGTTCAAATAAATTCAGGCTGTATAATTTTGGGACCACAAGGAGCAGCTATGAAAATACACAAAGATGACTATTTGGACAAAGAGTTTGATATCGAGAAGAGTGTGCCACATGTGACCTTGTGGGTGCGTGAAGAACAGACACAGAAGCAAGTGGGAGAAATGATGGCGGAGGCTGAAAAAGCTGTTTTTACACCAGTAACAGAGAATCTTGCCATCTGGACGAGTGAGGATCAGAGATTC
The DNA here is from genome assembly GCF_043250625.1 of Sebastes fasciatus. NCBI lineage: Eukaryota > Metazoa > Chordata > Actinopteri > Perciformes > Sebastidae > Sebastes > Sebastes fasciatus. The sequence continues at coordinate 9,187 of NW_027428129.1, forward strand.
ATTAAGATTATGATCTCTGCTCAAGGAATAGGACAGCCACAAACCGTGCGAATGACACATGAATCCATCTGCAGTGCTAAGATGGACTCAGACTCAATGAGAGAAGAGATGCTACAACAAGTTCCAGAATGTTTGTGGGCTCGGCATAATACGGATATTGGACTTGTGAAGTCAGCTCAACCAGTGAGAGTTGAACTCCGACCAGGAGTCAAACCACCTTGGAAGAACCAGTATCCACTGAGTGAAGAGGCAATCCGAGGAATTGAACCACAGATTGAAGGACTTCTTAAGGCAGGGGTGTTAAAGATAACACAGGATCCCCAGAGCAACACGCCTTTGTTGCCGATAAAGAAACCAGATGATTCATATCGCCTAACACATGATCTAAGAGCGGTCAATGAAGTGGTGGTTGATTTTCCAGCAGAGGTGCCGGATCCACATACTTTGCTAGCCCAACTTCCGCCAAAAGCGACACATTTCACAGTGTTAGATTTATGTGGTGCGTTTTTCAGTGTTCCACTCAGTAGGGAAAGCCAAGGGTTATTTGGGTTCACGTACAATGGACAATCTTATGAGTATGAGAGACTGCCACAAGGATTCAAACATAGTCCTCACATTTTCAATAAAATAGTGAAAGACGATTTGGAGGGGATAGAGCAGGTACTAAAAAGCAATGTAATCCAATACGTGGACGACATCATCATTTGTCCACCAGATGAGGAGACATGTCATAAGGACTCAATTAAATTGCTACAAATACTGGCAGAGAAGGGCCACAAGGCCTCTCTGAAGAAACTGCAGTATTGTCAGGAGAAGGTAATCTATTTGGGTCAAACAATAACGCAGGGACACAGAAGCATCTCTGATATTTACGTGGAGGCTATTCGTAAGGCTCCAAAACCCAGAACAGTCCGAGAGATGATGACATTCCTTGGTATTGCAGGATATTCCTCAGCATGGGTTGAGGATTATGCTAGCTTGACGGGGCCTTTAAGAGCTATGATCAAAGATACTGGGAATGCTAAGCTACACTGTAATCTGTCCTGGACACATGATGGCCTTTTGGCATTTGAAACGACAAAAAAGAAGTTGCAAGAGGCTCCGGCGCTCGCAATTCCAGACTACTCTAAGAATTTTGTGTTATATGTATCTACTTCCATTGGGGGTAAATATGCATGTGCAGTTCTTTGTCAACCAACGGGTACGTGTACGAGTCCTCAACCTATTTCGTATTACTCCACGGCCTATTCAGAAGTAGAGCTAGGGTTACCATTGTGTTACAGAGCTATGGTGGGAGTTTCTCTAATGTACAATAAAGCATCATCTGTAACAATGGGTTATCCAGTGACAATTCTTACACATCATAGTCTAAGGAATCTTTTGAACTATGGTAAAAACAACTTGACCATGTCTAGGCTCAGAGACTATCATAGGCTCTTAGAGCAGGAAGATGTTACCCTAGCAAGGTGTGTTACGGTAAATCCAGCGGAGAATTTGCCAACTCCAGAAGACGGTGAGCCACACGATTGTGTTCAAGAAGCAGAGAAATACTCTAGGCTTAGATCAGATTTACAAGCTCTCCCATTGCATGTGGTAGACCTGGAGTATTGGACTGATGGGTCTTGTTATCGTGTGGGCGATAAATTAAGGGCCGGCTATGCGATAGTAAAAGCCCAAGGAACTGGATTTACAGTGGAGAAGGCTGAAGAGATACCACAGCCTGCATCTGCACAACTTGCTGAGCTGGTGGGGTTAACTGAAGCGTGTTTGTTGGCAGAAGGGAAGCGAGTGACGATATATACTGACTCTGCATATGCACATAATGTGTGCCACTTGTTTGGAGCAGTGTGGAAGAACCGAGGGTTTAAGAAAACGGATGGTTCGCCGATACAGCATCACGCCCAGATCATGAAATTGTTGCATGCTATGATGAAGCCTAAAGAAATAGCAATAGCTAAATGTGCGGCACATAAGAAGGATGCGTCAAGGGTTTCACAAGGGAACAGAGCGGCTGATGAAGCTGCAAAAGCAGTCACTGGAGCAGATAAATTGGGCAAAGTTCTTCTCGTCACGCATGAAGTGAACTTGGAAGACAAAATTACACTCAAAGATGTGATTTTAATGCAGGAAGCTGCTCCTGAAATGGACAAACAGTTGTGGCTAGACCGAGGTGCCACCCGAGATTCTACTGGACTTTGGAGAAATCATGAGGGGTTGATACTATCACCTCCAGACCTGTTGGGTCTGATGATTCAGGAGGCGCATGGCTTAGCTCACGTTGCAAGGGGGGAAGTTAAGAGAAAGATCACAAAAGAGTATGGGTTTTGGGCACCATGTTTGCTTGAACAGATTGATTATGTCATAGGCAGGTGTACTATTTGTCTGAAAAACAATGTTCGGAGGGGAGTGCCGGTTCCTCCTGGCCACATCCCAACTCCAAGAGGTCCGATGCGGGAACTAGTTATAGACTATGTTGACATGATAAAACCGATTGAAGGGAAAAGGTACATGCTAGTCGTGGTGGACAGATTTTCACGATGGCCTGAGGCCTGTCCAACAAAACGAAAGGATGCTCAATCGGTTGCCAAGTTCTTATGCAGAGAGGTCATAAGCAGGTGGGGACTTCCAGATCGAATATCCTCAGACAATGGGAAAGAGTTTGTGGATAAGACGGTGAAATTGATTTTGCAAAAATTAGGAATCAAACAGCGTCTTGGGGCAATCTATAGCCCACGTAGTCAAGGATTAGTCGAGAGAATGAATGGTGTTCTGAAGAATCGTATTGTCAAAATATGCCAGCACACGGGGTTAAACTGGATAGCAGCACTTCCATTGGCATTAATGGTATGTCGCTCTAGCGAGCTCCGCGATTTACATATGACACCTCATGAGTTGGTTACAGGAAGACTGATGCCAACGCCTTGTCTGCGGACAAGTGGGAAAGGTCCAAGTTTGGCCCTTTTGGAAGATGAAATGCAAACGTATGTCACATACATGGTTAATCTACATAAAAGAATATCCACATATGTGTCTGACAGGCAAACTAAGGAGGAGGTGCAGGAGAAGCTCGATGAGCAAAAAAGGATCACAGTGCAACCTGGAGACACGGTGTTCGTGAAGGTGTTTAGACGGAAGTGGTATAACGAACGCCGTGAAGGACCGTTTGAAGTGGTTCGCAGTACTGGGACCGCGGTCCAGGTTAAGGGGTCTCCAACTTGGTATCATTTATCGCACTGCGTCAAAGCACCCAGAGAAGAGGTACAACCCACACAGAGTCGAGATGACTCTGTGGAACAAAATGAGGGAGAACAGGCAGCCGAAGGGCAGATGCATGAAAATCCCCAGAGTCAGAATTCAGAAGGAGAGATCACCCAGGTTGTGGACAATGTTGATGTGTCTGTACACATTCCTGATGATGCCAGAGATGACTCGGCAGTTGATGGCCAGGACAGAAGATTTAGAGACATTGTCTTTCAACATGTCCCAGACCCAGCAGGACCTATTTCAGTTGCCTGCAAAGCGCCAGAGATATCAAAGGGCGGTGACTCCGCTGCAGGACAACCCAGGGATCCAGTTAGACCAAGGAGCCCGAGACCAGTTAGGAGAAGAGTCAAACCAGACCGTTATTAGAACCAGGGTTGAAGTAACCTTGGGAGAGTCAGTTAGGCTTCCATGTCAGTGTACAGAAGAAAATAGTGGTAAAGGGAAACTCAGAGTTCAGTGGGAAGATAGCCATGGTAAGATCCTAGATCTGTCAGAGACAGTACCATTAGGGAAATATACATTAGTTAATGACAAAAGGAGAGTGAAGGTTGAGGGAGACTGTAGTCTCTATGTATATAAGCCTCAACAGGAAGATCAAGGTGATTACAGGTGTTCTTTTTACGATCGACATATTGGAAGTGAGCGGTCCGAGTTAGGATTTGGAGTTCGCGTGGTGTCTCTAGTAATACTAGGGGGGAATAAGAGTATAGATTCACAAGAGGTTGGGGAAACAAGAGAATTGACAACGATGACAGCAACTCTCCAGACGAAAGCTGGACAGATGGAAGAGAAAGCTACTCCTTCAATGGCAAAAGCTATTGAAAGTATAAATGCATCACATGTAACTACAAAGGCGCCTCAGGTGATATCTATAACGTCACCTCCTTTGAGTACTGTGATCAGAGCTAGGTTAGGAGGAACAGCTTACCTTCCTTGTCAGTGTGGGAGATGGAATAATGGAGGGAACTTGTTTCCCAAATGGGAAAATAGTCGTGGTGAAGATTTGTTGTTGACAAGACCTGAAGATGACGTTGTGCCTCGTGATCAGAGGAAGTATATTTTGTTTAATGAGGTTAGGTGGATGAAAATTAATGATGATTGTTCCCTGGTCCTGCGTAACGTTACTCGGGAAGACGAAGGAGAATACATGTGTTCTTATGAAGAACCGGAGTTTAAATTTGTTCCATATCAAAATTATTGGATCACAGGTCGTGTGACTCGTAGAGTGTCACTCCTGATAAAAGATTTGGGGCCTATTGGAGTTTCTAGGGGTACTAAAGAAGTTCAGAAACAATTCACTACAGTAACCACTCCAAAGGTGATTAGTACACAGATAAAGCTTGTTACATTAGTTCCAAAAACAACTAAGAATGTTCATACACCGACTCTGGCTACTACTCTAGTTATGACTTCAAAGGGGATGAATGTTACAACAGTGACGACATCCGTGGCATCTACGACATTTGTAAATACCACGCAGACATCTAATATGACATCTTGGACCTTTAAGGATGTGGTTAATTTAGTCGAGAAGCAAGTGTCAAAAATAGAGCCTAGCGTGAACAGAAGTAATGACATTGTGGAAGTTAGAGAACAGAGGATAGAAGAGAAGGATGTAGAGTCATCTACGTCCAGCTCAGAGGCTGCTACTTTAAAGTTGAAATCAATAAATAATGATAATGCTTCCAATCAGAGTACTACCTTGGCGGTAATATTAACGCCTAGGAAATTGGAGAATGTGACACAGACACTTGATAAAGTATCCTTGAAAGTGAAAGAGATGGTAAATGAGAGCCGGAAGTCTATGTTAGAGATGGGGATTAGTGTGAGTAGTAGGAAGGAGATTGAGGAAGTGAAGGTTGGAAATTCATCTGAGACTGTTCAGAGGAATATTGTAGATGTGGGAAAGGAGTTTGTTGACTCGGATCAGATATCACAGGAGATGTTTGAACAGAACCATGTATTGCAGAAGAGAGACACTAAATGGAAGGCATTTGGGTTTGATCCTTCAGTGTTACAAATCGCAGACCCGTGGGCAGGTAGGAACTTATGGTTTCAGCAAGTAACCCACTCCGTAAGATCGGTTGTGAAAACGGATGGTCCGTGTCTGGTGAAAATCCGATCGCCAAGCTCATGGCCTTCGATTTTAGAGACTATACCAGAACCACTAACCACTATGTGTCAAAATTATGCATTATCATGGCTCTTGTATCAACAGCAATCATCAGTGGATAAAGTGATGGCGTTAGCAATGAACCTTTTTAAGCCTAGATTGACTTGTTCTTGGTTGGCAGGTTTACCATATGTAAATGTACGTGATCAGCATGAAGATATCAGAACAGCGGTCCCTGATATAATGGAGGTGACAGCAGTAGGAGCTACCAGCTGTTTTTGTTCAAATACAACTCATGAAGGGCCGGGAACGTTTATGGGGTTATCAGAGTGTGATAAATATATGATGGACTTGGGTAAAATGGAGCGTGGGAATAGTAATGATTCGTATGAAGCATCTTTTCAGGCACCACAACACAAAAGGAAGACAATTTTAAGGGTACATAATCAGATATTGCCAGGGAATGTGACTATAGGGAATTTCGAGGATATTTGGTGGGTCTGTGGTAATAAGGCATACATATTTCTACCATATGGGTGGACAGGATGCTGTTATATGGCACTGTTGAAACTTCCATATGAGGTTCTTACTATCCAGAAGGGAGTAGGGACAGAGGGGGTCCAATCTGATGTCGCTTCAAGTAGTAGGAGAAAACGTGAGTTGGCACAGTTTCACAAGTTGGAATCCTTCCATTGGAGAATAAGTTTAGGAGAGAAGTGGGGTATAGGATTTTTTCCGTGGTATGGTGTGACATTCTTAGCAGATCACATCGACAACATTACCTACACCTTGCAAGGCTTTGCGAACGAAACCATAAGAGGTTTCGAATTGTTGTCAAACACCCAGAGAAGTCACAGACTGACGTTGCTGAAACATGACATGGCTCTTGATTATATTTTGGCCAAACAAGGGGGCTTATGTGTTGCTTTAAATTTATCAGGAGATGCTTGCTATACGTTGATTCCTGATAGTTCTGACAATATGACTAGTGTCATAGAGGCATTGAAGCTCATAAGAGATGCGTTTGGCCCATCAGAAGACGCGGGATGGTCTGCAAATGCTTGGTTACGGGATAAATTGGGGCCACTAGGAGCAGTGTTAGTTCAGGTTTTGGTAGCGCTCGTTCTGTCGTTGTGCGTGATGTTTTGTTTTTGCACGATGTTGTTGACCTTTGCAAAGGCCATGATAATTAAATGGGTTGGAGTTGTGCTGCCCGGCGATCAAACGCTGATGCCATTATTACACGAAGCTGACACGGACGTGGATGAGGATGACGCCATAAAGATCGAATTGGTGGAGGAATATCCATTTTAAATATCTCATATGATTATAATCATATTGTTTACCTCTGTTTTTGCTTGTGTAGTTTGTAGTGTTGATGTTGTGTTGCTCTTTCGAGACTTTGTTTAGTCTCGAAGGGGGGATATGGCAACAAATGAACAATATGATTAATGGACAATATTTACATTTTTACTTATCTTATTCTGTGTTTGATGTTTTAATTTGTATCTGTTCTGTATGCAAAAGATACTGGTTTTCTTTTCTTTCATTCTAGAACATATTGGGGAAGAACACTGTGAGGGTGGTGGATTGTCAGGGACTCCGAGGGGCTGAATGGATTCAGACACTTCAAACATGAAAATACGAATGGCCTGAAGAACTCTGAACGTGGACTGTCGATACAACATCCAGAGTCAAGACGTCATCGATACTACACCGGCGTCAAGGCTGCTGAGAAACTACAGCGTTATACAGTCTTATGTCTTCTCTGAGATGTTACCTTAGTGTTATTGAAAAGGAATTTTCTTTTTTGTGTATTACGCTTGAGAAATGATGGTTTCTAAATATAATGGGACCTCAGATGTTTTCTTTTTCTTTTTCTCGATGTTTAGGGACAGTGGGGTAGGCAGGAAAAGGTCCATAGAAAGGTGCGATGGGTCGACCAGCCTGACTTTGGACATTGTTTTGTTTTAATTTGCTGAGAGTTCCATATGCATTTGCTTAAATCATTTCCATATACAAATTGCTAAAATTCCTCATTTCAGTGTTATGGAGTACGACGTATGGTCGCCTTGGCAGAGGGACCGTGAGAGAATTTTCCTGTATACATTGTTTAATACATTGTTCAAGAAAGATTAGCTGCCTGACAGGTTTTTCACTCTCACTTTTATACTCCATACAGTTGTTTCAATGGTAATAAGGACAGGTTGTTAAATTTGTCATGTTAATACACCTGTATGTTTCTTCTCTTATTTTTTCGAGACTTTGTTAAGTCTCGAAGGGGGGAATATGTGGTATATTTTCAGGTCTGGTACCGGACAAAGAGGCCCTAATTGTAAACATATGTGAAAGAAGTAGGGCAAAGGCCAGGGGCTGAAAGATAAACATGTAGGAGATACCTAAGACATGTGGTCATACCTTAGCTCAGGGATTGGAGGACCTGAACCCGATATAAGGGGGTGCGAGCCCCCAAGCTGCAGGACTTTCAGATTCGACTTGAGACCTCCGGGCGCTCTAGACGCCCGTATGACATGTGTGGCTTGTTTGTAATAAACTCTATTTTACCAGCAAGAACAGTGTCCTCGGAGCATCCTTCATCATCACTTCAACAGCACTGTCGCAGAAAAGATACGACACTGTCACAACAATTAAACATATTACCAAAAATAAATGATTGAAAAGTATCATCAACCAGCAAACATACGGTAGTTCAGTGAGTTAGTGGTTTCAAATGGAGAGTGAACTCTGTGATGATCAGCAGAATTTAGGCTCTGATGTCTGGAGGACGGATAGGTGGAAGGTTTCTGATCAACCATACGTATTCATCATGAACAACACTCCTGGGGTTTGAGGAGAGATGTGGGGCAATGTCACAGAAGGCCTACTCATAAAATGCACCAACTTCACAGATACCCAATCCAAACTAAATTGAAGAGACAACCACTAAACCGGCTAAAGGGGTCACATTAAATACAAATAAAACTGTTTAATTATTATTAAAAATACTCAAAAAAGTTCACAAAAATCCAACTTTGTTACAGTAACGAGAGTAAATTTAATACTTCCACCTCTGGGTATATGAAGGCAAAAACAAAGGTGCAAGCAGTCAGCAGACGTGTAGGGACTCTGGCTTAACCATCAGCATCAAAAACACAAAGATGATGACAGTCCTCCTCACATCAGCAGAGAATCCTAAAAGTAGCCTCCACGTACCCCGGTTGGGTTCTCTCAGACACCGTCTGAATACTTGGGAAGCCTCAGCGAAAGGCTCGGACACCCGGAGGTCGGAAACCCAGAGAGGGTCGCAGAGCTTCGAAGGTCAATAGCTGCTTCGCTGGGACGAGAAGAGGAAGCCCGTTTGAAGGACCTGCCTCTCACCACGTGCTGCTTTACAGTCACAGGAGACGTTGCTCCAGCACCACAGTGGGCAACTAAGAGTTCTGATCCAATGGCCCGCAGGACTTCAGGGTGCCTTCTAATATATTACAGTATAGTAGAGTATAATATAGAATGGTGTAAACTACAGTATACTTACTAGTATAAACTAGCGTATAGTATATGTATATTACTGATACAGTGTGAGCTCCAGGCACAGAGTAAGAACATGTTATGTCCTCTTAATGAAAGTCTTCTTCATTCTCTACTTGGAGCTACATGAAGAGTTACTACCGGGGCCACTGAATGAGCTCACTGGGTATTTAAAGATCCAGGAGCCATGGGTACATCATCACATAGTGTAGAGTATACCAGCATGAAAGGGAATAGGATGTATGAGTGGGTGTGAGAGATATCACAAGTCTCCATAGAGACATATCAGGTGAGAAGATGAGGAGAGAGAGAGATATGGAGGCCATCCAGGGCAGAGAGATGTGAATAATAAGTAGAGCAGATCCAGGAATAATGAAGACACCAGAACATGCTCTCACACAGCAACAACAGCCTCCTCTCTGATGGCTTCTGATTAACAGGCACACCAAGGCATCCCATTCACAGCTCACACATTAACTCCTTTATATCAAACACTCAGCAGACTATGAGCTGTGCATTGTGATAGTAACATGTAATAAAACCCTCCAGGCACTCAAAGGCTGACACCAGCACATAAAAGAGTTATTACTGTCTCCATTAGTAGAACATCATCATAACTCAGCTGCTACCAGAACATGATGATGAGGAGATGGAGAGTTTTCTACTGACTTTACCATCTTAATTCTCTGTCTCTGTCTCTGTCTCTGTCTCTGTCTCTCTCTCTGTCTGTCTCTGTCTCTCTCTCTGTCTGTCTCTGTCTCTGTCTCTGTCTCTGTCTCTGTCTCTGTCTCTGTCTCTGTCTCTGTCTGTCACGGCTGTCAGCGTTCGTTACCGACGTGCAAGGCACCCTTCAAAGTTGGTATGAGGTTCACCGGGCGTTCCATTACCTACAGTGTAACTCCGTCCACGTCAACAGTAAACGCTCAGAGAATGTTCAGTGGTGACGTAGTTTAGCGTTTAGTTGGGAGTGGAGGTGGATGGGTCCAACAAACAAAGGGCTTTCATCCAGCAGACCGCTGTTCGTGTCCCGTGTTTTAAGTTTCACTTTCACGTTACAATCAGCTGTTGGTTCGTGTCCTCTTGTTGCCTGATACTAAGCAAATGTTTTAGTTTTATTCACATTGACATTAAGTATGTGTTTAAAGTGACACCGAGGGGTCTGACAAAGAGTCAGTATGTGACGAGTTCAGATGAGAACGTGTTGCAGAATCTTCCCCTGACTTAAACCCAGGACAAGAACTGCTAAATCAAGCGTTACCGGACCAAGCCAAGCACATCCAATTTAAATATGCAAATGTTATCGCAGGGAAGAGGACGGAGAAACAAGGTAGCAATGAGGGAGAATAATGTCATTAAATGTTTACTATTGTTGACTTGCATGATCGAGAAATCAAATTAGAAATGATGGAAAACGGGAACATTGTCTCTCGTCAAGAAAGATCAGAGATTAGTAGACATTAAAATGTGAAGTGACATGCTGTGAAAAGGTTCATTTGTTCATATCAGATAGGAAACATCAGCAGTCTCAGGAGCTGCTAGAACACAACCAGCCAGCTTCATGTAAAGCAGCTCATTTCCGGTGTCTGCTATGAAGAAATGTGGAGTTAAAGGAAGCAGATCTATCTGCGTTCCCCTCTGAAGTCAAGCAGAGACATGGACTAGTGTGCACGGCTCAGATATGAGCAACAGCACTGGTGTTAGAATGCAAATCTGTCAGAGGGCACGTTACATGGACGTGTTAAGCTCTCAGGAGCTTGTTTTGACCCCTTCCCCAATCAGGAACAAAGAGACTCAACGGTAATCCAGCGTTTCATATCAGTCAAAGCAAATCATCCCTGAAATGAGTTCATCCAGGCGGAGGCCACGACTGCAACCAGCCTGCAGACTCATCCCCTGCTCTCCATTGTCTTCCGCTTCATTGGCTCAGAGCCGGTAACCAGATTGAGGGAACAAAGCAGGGGGGACCATGCTTTTAGCCCCCAAGAGTCCCCCCAAAACAGAGGATTTAACTGGGTTACTACACACAACATGAGAGCATCAGAGCAACCTCTGAGGAACCACACTAACAAACACACAACATCACAGCAACCTCTGAGGAACCACACTAACAAACACACAACATCAGAGCAACCTCTGAGGAACCACACTAACAAACACACAACATCACAGCAACCTCTGAGGAACCACACTAACAAACACACAACATCAGAGCAACCTCTGAGGAACCACACTAACAAACACACAACATCAGAGCAACCTCTGAGGAACCACACTAACAAACACACAACATCACAGCAACCTCTGAGGAACCACACTAACAAACACACAACATCAGAGCTAAAGGGATAGTTTCTCTAAAGGGTCGTATGAGCTACTGATCTATAGCAGGTGTGTTACTGACAGTAGATGACCGTCAGCGTCAGGAGCACCGACACCACAGCAAAGCAACACAGTGACAGACAGAGCATCACATTCTCACTCCCAACCCATCAGATATCACCGCTCGGTCAGAGCCCCTCGGACCAGGACGGCGTGTCAGAATACGCTCGTTACATCCATAGTGTCCTATCAAAATAAAGGTCTAGGCAACACAACCACGTAGGTAGGGTTAGGAAACGGTCGGAGTTAGCTTCACTGACTAGCAACTCACGGGACTCACGGGGCTGACGATACCGACGAGTCACGTGACTCACGGGGCTGACGATACCGACGAGTCACGTGACTCACGGGGCTGACGATACCGACGAGTCACGTGACTAAAGAACTGACGTGACAAAAAAAGTCAACATTACTTTTAGTTTCACACGGGACACGGAAAGCGGTCTCCTGGTTGAAAGTCTTGTGTTTGTTTGACCCGTCCACCTCCCCTTCTGCCCGCCCGTAGCGGATTCTCACGCTTTAAACGCTACCTCACTACTCTGACCGTTAAATTACCCCGCGGGTGGGTTTACGTTGGAGTTAGTTGAAAGCCCAGTTTGTCTCATCCTGTCGGTAAACGGGGCCTCCGTGCATCGTCTCCAATGCCGAGGGGCGCTGACCAAACGGCGGTATTTGGCGAGTTGGGAGTGAGACCGGGTTGGACAGAGCTAACATTGTTTACCTGGGGGGGGGGGGACCAGAAGGTGGTTGCTACTCCCTCTCACAGGTAACGCTGCTCTCGAAGTTGAATCCTGCTCGCACCAATCAACCTGACTTCTGACAGTTTGGGGGCGGAAACCAAAGGAGACACTGGCCCTCGTATGATATGTTCAATTTCTCATGTTTATAAAAAACTCATTTCATGAAAAAGGGTTCAGAATCAGTCGATCTTCCCTCTCCAACATGGCGGACTCGAGGTCAGGACAGGGTGATTCTGTCTTGATTTATAAGCTCCTTTCATACCCTGATTAGGATCATTAGGATCAGGGTTCAGGTTATAGGGTACAGGGTTCATGCTATATCATTCAATGAAACTCTAGTGTGCTGCCAACGTTCATTCCAGCATCATTAAAAGCACACAAGGAACTGTACACTCATTTTCTGTATCTCATCTTCCACATGCTGCGGTTGATTGATTGATTTGTAATTGCACAAACAGCGATTACAGCCACAGCAGCGTGGGTGAAGAGGCCGTCCATCACGGCCTGCTGCGTGCACTAATTCAATTCTTACCAAGCTAATTAACACCATTAGCAGGACGGTTTGCAACTGAACATGAAGCGCCGGCATCCGGCCTCAGATCCCCAGTGGGTTCTGGAGAGATGCTGATGTTGTAAAGACAAAGATGGACATGTCTGTGACACAGCAGCTGTCAGTCAGCTCTCTGGGACCCTCAGTGATGACTACTACAACGGGGCAGCGTTAATTACGGCTGATGGGTTACTAGCTGTAACGAGGTTGGAGGAACCACACAGGCTTGTTTTTTTTTATCTTTCCCTACCCCCCCTCCTTTCCCCATCCCCCAACACCCGAACCCCCCCCATCGCTGCACTTCCCGCGACCCCCCAGGATCTTCAGGGCTCTACCAATGAGAGCTCTACAGCGGCATTCCTTCCCAGAGACAAGAACCTCCGGGTCTGGTGCAGTCCTTCCCTCTGCCTGTCATGCCTCTTAACACCAATCACATGTTTCCACATCACAGAGGTACCCAACTGGCAAAGTGCACAATATGTGGTGTTCATGGTTCCTACCTCTGGGCATGACTACTGCCTGCCTGGTGAAGCCATGTACACAGAGAAAAACACATCTACCATATTTATTCTTAATTCTACAGAGATGAGATTTTAAATCTCAAACCAAAGACGGCGTCAACCCCGACGGCGTCAACCCCGACTGGTCAACCCTGACGGCGTCAACCCCGACTGGTCAACGCCGACGGCGACTGGTCAACCCTGACTGGTCAACGCCGACGGCGACTGGTCAACCCCGACTGGTCAACCCCGACTGGTCAACCCCGACTGGTCAACGCCGACTGGTCAACGCCGACTGGTCAACCCCGAATGGTCAACGCTGACTGGTCAACCCCGACTGGTCAACGCCGACAGGTCAACGCCGACTGGTCAACGCCGACTGGTCAACGGCGACTGGTCAACCCCGAATGGTCAACCCCGAATGGTCAGCGCCAACCCCGACTGGTCAACGCCGACTGGTCAACGCCGACTGGTCAACGCCGACTGGTCAACGCCGACAGGTCAACGCCGACAGGTCAACGTCGACAGGTCAACGCCGACTGGTCAACCCCGAATGGTCAACGCTGACCCTGACTGGTCAACGCCGACCCCGACAGGTCAACGCCGACAGGTCAACGCCGACAGGTCAACGCCGACAGGTCAACCCCGACTGGTCAACGTCGACTGGTCAACGTCGACTGGTCAACGTCGACTGGTCAACGCCGAATGGTCTCACATCTCCAGTCCTCACCGTGGGAATCAGAGTGAGGATGAGGCCGGGGTGGATTTGCAGAGGAACTTCAGCTCAGCATAATGTCCATATCAGTGTCACAATATGCCGGTTTGTGGAGCTCAGATTATATTAATATTAATATTTACAGCCTCAGTCAATCCAATTTCTCCAAATGATGTTGATGTGCAAACCCAGAATAAATCTGCTAATGAAAAAACATTCTAGGGTTTTTAAGCTGTAAAATCATGTCCATGTCCTCTTTCCAAAGCATAGTGACACGTGGACATATACATATATATATATGTATATTGTAAACACAGCTGTTCTTCCATGGCCTATTACAACCTGAATAATAATGTAAGGACTAGTCCATAAATAAATGGGTCATCAGATTCTGCAGGTTTTATATGGGCTCTTTATACAGTAAGATGAAGAATCCAGGTCATGAAAAGGAAGAAGTGGCCCAAGTTGTTCATTTCTGGAATTGTACCTCACCAGAGACCAGAGACCGAGGGGGGTGGGGGGGGGGCTGTTTGTAACTGAAAGAAGGCCAACTCCAAAATGGGGGCAACCGAACCATTTTCCTGACTTGAAGTTCGAGGGTAAAAAGGATCTGTTGTTTTGATGCGAAGGATTAAATGATGAATTACAGGTACTGAAATCTGGCCTTTAATTTCACTCACTCTTCTTCTACCTCTTATCGGGGGGGCAACAGCTCCAGCAACGAACCCTAAACTTCCCTTTAACCAGCTCTGACTGGGGGATCCCGAGGCGTTCCCAGGCCAGTGTGGAGATATCATCTCTCCACCTAGTCCTGGGTCTTCCCCGTGGCCTCCTCCCTAGGGAAGGAAACCATCCTGACTGGGTTCTCAGAGGTTTAATAACCTCCCGGGGAGGGAATGAGTCCTCAGCCCAAGTGAAGGAGTTCAAGTAGCTCGGGGTCTTGTTGGCGAGGCCAACAGCTCCAGCAGCGTTGGACAAGTTCTGGACAGAAATGAGCAGAAAGTAGGAGTGGCTTTTTAAATCTGTATATTACGGACCACTTCTCCTTTAAGCTTCAGCACACTTCTTCTTCTCCGGGATACGAGGCGTGTGATGAGGTGGAATCGATAAAGACAAAAGGAATTATCCATTTCCTGAGTGTCTGACTCCTGCCAGGTACGCGGCTTTAACAACGAATTACCTCTCAATCTCAGAGAGGATGCTGGGAAATGGGAGAGCACAGCGGGGTTAATAGGAGTCGCCTGTTTCTGCGTGCTGTAAACCAGTAAGTGATGTCCCCGGTTGGTCGGCTGCTGGATTGGAAATGTCACGCTCTTGACTAGCGCTACCGTGGAGGACTGGTGGAGGACTGGTGGAGGACTGGTGGAGGACTGGTAGAGGACTGGTGGAGAACTGGTAGAGGACTGGTAGAGGACTGGTAGAGGACTGGTGGAGGACTGGGACTGATAGAGGACTGGTGGAGAACTGATGGAGGATTGGTAGAGGACTGGAGGAGGACTGGTGGAGGACTGGGACTGATAGAGGACTGGTGGAGAACTGGTGGAGGACTGGTAGAGGACTGGAGGAGGACTGGTGGAGGACTGGCAGAGGACTGGTGGAGGACTGGTGGAGGACTGGTAGAGGACTGGTGGAGAACTGGTAGAGGACTGGTAGAGGACTGGTAGAGGACTGGTGGAGGACTGGGACTGATAGAGGACTGGTGGAGAACTGATGGAGGACTGGTGGAGGACTGCTGGAGGACTGGTGGAGGACTGGGACTGATAGAGGACTGGTGGAGAACTGGTGGAGGACTGGTAGAGGACTGGAGGAGGACTGGTGGAGGACTGGCAGAGGACTGGTGGAGGACTGGTGGAGGACTGGTGTCAGGGGAAAAGAGGCTGAAGAGACGAGGAAGAAAGTGTTAAAGAGGCGATACGAGATAAAAAGTGCCGATCTGAATCTCTTCAGGCTGATCTCTGACCTGCCCCCCCCCCCCCACCTGAACAGCGTCTCGTGTGTGAACGGCGTCTCGTGTGTGGACGGCGTCTCGTGTGTGGACGGCGTCTCGTGTGGACGCCGTCTCGTGTGGACGGCGTCTCGTGTGAACGGCGTCTCGTGTGGACGACGTCTCGTGTGGACGGCGTCTCGTGTGGACGGCGTCTCGTGTGAACGGCGTCTCATGTGTGGATGGCGTCTCGTGTGTGAACGGCGTCTCGTGTGTGGACGGCGTCTCGTGTGTGGACGACGTCTCGTGTGGACGGCGTCTCGTGTGGACGGCGTCTCGTGTGAACGGCGTCTCGTGTGTGGATGGCGTCTCGTGTGTGAACGGCGTCTCGTGTGTGGACGGCGTCTCGTGTGTGGACGGCGTCTCGTGTGTGAACGGCGTCTCGTGTGAACAGCATCTCGTGTGTGTCTGTGACGTTATTCATTATTCAGGTTCTGAAGGGTGATATTCACAGAATGTGGGTCAGATATGTTTTTCTTCTGCAGCTGAAGCAGTGAAGCCGTGGACCACTCCCACTTCTACAGACTGTACGGAGGCTCAGTGGAGACATCCAATAACAACAGACTGTACGGAGGCTCAGTGGAGACATCCAATAACAACAGACTGTACGGAGGCTGAGTGGAGACATCATATGGCCTATGTGTCCTCATGAGGAAAGGACAATGAGACACTACTTGATGAAAATATTCAGTGGTTAAGTTCAATTTCTGAAATTGTTTAATTAAAGTTCATAATTATTCTATAAATGTTACTTTAAACAGCTGCACCCCGCGGTACACTCCCGCGGTGCACCCCGCGGTACACCCCGCGGTACACCCCGCGGTACACACCGCGGTACACCCCGCGGTACACCCAGCGGTACACCCCGCGGTACACCCGGCGGTACACCCCGTGGTACACACCGCGGTACACCCGGCGGTACACCCCGCGGTACACCCCGTGATACACTTTGTGTATAATTGTGACCTAAATGTGAGGGGAGGATCTCAGGGAGCTATTGGGACTGATTAGGACAGTTCACCATCTCACTCTGCTAGTAGAGTCACTCCGTCACCGAGCTTCTAGAAAACAGGAGAGCTGAAGACAGGAGAGCTGAAGACAGGAGAGCTGAGGACAGGAGAGCTGAAGACATCAGAGCTGAAGACAGGAGAGCTGAGGACAGGAGAGAAGGATTATCTGTTAATAACAGCATGTCTGAGTGACAGTTATCATCGTCTTTACCTCGTCTAATAGATGGTAATTACCTCCAGCGTTGTTCAGGTGAAGCTAACAGCATTAAAGACGCTTCTCTAACTGTGATTAATGATGAAATAAAGCTCTTACAGCATGGTAACAATAACTCATAAAGACATGTAGATCATAATGTCAGCAGTATAAATGAAGAGATATTCAGTTTAATCTACACGACACATCACATCTTAAACAATACAATGACCAGCAAAGGAGCATGGGAATCAATAGGACCATAGGAATCAATAGGAGCATGGGAATCAATAGGACCATAGGAATCAATAGGACCATAGGAATCAATAGGAGCATGGGAATCAATAGGACCATAGGAATCAATAGGAGCATGGGAATCAATAGGACCATAGGAATCAATAGGAGCATGGGAATCAATAGGACCATGGGAATCAATAGGACCATAGGAATCAATGGGCATTAATAATGGAGCCAGCAGTGTCTCTTGTTCCAGCGCCGTGGGGATGCTGGGACGCACGCCGCTTCTCAGGAATCCCACGTGGAACGATGTCAGAGCTGCACAAGAAGAAAAGTCATTACTGTCCACCGGTGTGTGTGTGTGTGTGTGTGTGTGCGTGTGTGCGTGCGTGTGTGTGTGCGTGTGTGTGTGTGTGTGTGTGTGTGTGTGTGTGTGTGTGTGTGTGTGTGTGTGTGTGCGTGCGTGCGTGCGTGCGTGCGTGCGTGCGTGCGTGCGTGCGTGCGTGCGTGCGTGTGTGCGTGTGTGTGCGTGTGTGTGTGTGTGTTCAGACATGCTGTAGATCAGATTAACACGGCAGACACCTCTGATGAAATGACATCATTTTATATCTCAATTGATCTGGCTCCATCTGAGCAGAACGTAATTAACACAGTTAGTTGTGCAGCACACTGTTAACCATGTTGTTACTACTCTATGTAACATTAGACTGGATGTAATAGATTACATCCACGTCTGCCTCTGTCCTCCCCCCTGTCTCATCCTTTATTACGGTGGGTCTTAGAAACAGAAGGGGGCTCCATGTCCCTACTAGAGGTCTAGACCTCTACAGGGAACTTGTATGTAGTTACTTAACTTGTACTCTGTACATCCATTCCTCTCCTTCCAACATCTGTATCAGTCTGTATATGACATGCCAGGTGACAGCCAATCACGTGTGAGCAGCGCAGCAACAGATACGCTGCTGGTGTGGACGCCACACGTGAGACGCAGCAGTTCAG
The DNA here is from genome assembly GCF_043250625.1 of Sebastes fasciatus. Classification (NCBI taxonomy): domain Eukaryota; kingdom Metazoa; phylum Chordata; class Actinopteri; order Perciformes; family Sebastidae; genus Sebastes; species Sebastes fasciatus. The sequence goes on from NW_027428129.1 coordinate 27,399, forward strand.
CGAAGCGGCCGCCACGTGCTGCTGACGTGCCCAGTCTGTTTTGATTAATTATTCTACACAGTTCCTTCTGCGCATCAACAGGCATTTCACTCCTCTTAGAACTCCCTCAGGACCGTCTGTTCCTGTCCGTCTTTCACCCGGTGTCTCCATCCTGGACAAAATATCCTCTGAGCTCCACATTTTAATTCTAATAGCCTACAGGTAGATGTGTGGCTGTGGCGAGTAACATGAGGTGATAGAGATTGTTCGGGGTTAAAACTAAAGTTGAAGAAAAATTTCCGTAGTCCCAGACAACAATAAGTGTCCTCTGAGGAAAACTCTCTACAGGACTCCCAAACGGTGCGTCATGACGGGGACAGCTCTCTGATTAAAGGAGAAAGTAGTGAATGTGATAAGTCATGATTCTCACAGCCTCTAATGCACCCCCCTATAATAATAATATAATAATACCTTCTTTCTGATCCCACCCCGTGATCAAATGCACCACAGGTGTGCCGAGTTAGCCATCCTGATGAAAACAGCTATGGTGCGTGCATATTAGCGCATGCCCGTGTGAGCGTGGATTCATTTTGTTTAATATGACCTGTATGGAAACATCTGGATTCATGATGTTTAATATGACCTGTATGGAAACATGTGGATTCACTTTGTTTTATATGACCTGTATGGAAACATCTGGATTCATCCTGTTTTATATGACCTGTATGGAAACATCTGGATTCATTATGTTTAATATGACCTGTATGGAAACATCTGGATTCACTTTGTTTAATATGACCTGTATGGAAACATCTGGATTCATTATGTTTAAAGTGACCTGTATAGAAACATCTGGATTCATTATGTTTAAAGTGACCTGTATGGAAACATCTGGATTCATTATGTTTAATGTGACCTGTATGGAAACATCTGGATTCATCATGTTTAAAGTGACCTGTATGGAAACATCTGGATTCATTATGTTTAATGTGACCTGTATGGAAACATCTGGATTCATGATATTTAATGTGACCTGTATGGAAAATCTGGATTCATGATGTTTAATGTGACCTGTATGGAAACATCTGGATTCATCATGTTTAAAGTGACCTGTATGGAAACATCTGGATTCATTATGTTTAATGTGACCTGTATGGAAACATCTGGATTCATGATGTTTAATATGACCTGTATGGAAACATCTGGATTCACTTTGTTTTATATGACCTGTATGGAAACATCTGGATTCATGATGTTTTATATGACCTGTATGGAAACATCTGGATTCATCATGGTTAATATGACCTGTATACGGAAACATCTGGATTTATCATGGTTAATATGACCTGTATTCAGAAACATCTGGATTCATCATGGTTAATATGACCTGTATATGGAAACATCTGGATTCGTGATGTTTAATGTGACCTGTATGGAAACATCTGGATTCATCATGGTTAATATGACCTGTATATGGAAACATCTGGATTCATCATGGTTAATATGACCTGTATGGAAACATCTGGATTCATCATGGTTAATATGACCTGTATATGGAAACATCTGGATTCATGATGTTTAATGTGACCTGTATATGGAAACATCTGGATTCATGATGTTTAACCAGGTGTTTATTGAGGGAGACACCAGGTGACGTGTTCCTCAGTATGATCATTCACTACGAGGTGTCTCCTGTAGAGCTGACAGCAGCTAACAGGACCAACACCAGGTTTTGTGTTTCAGAGCGTTTCATCACTATTCTTAGTGATCACGGGATCTCATCCTCTTTATCTCAGTAGCTGATTATGAAATCTGGTTGTGTAAACGACAAGCAGCTTGAAGACTGAGCAGGAGTGATGTCACTAGTGGGCATCCTAGTGGCATGGCAGTGTAATCAGTAGCAGATACTATGAGAACTAATGTCTCTCTCTATATATCTAAGTCAAAATGATCTCAGTGAGAATGTCCCCAGCTGCATTTCCAGTACAAGGTTGCCTTGTTCTACCTCTATGAAGCATATAGGCCTAAATATATATTTTATTATTACTGACTAGAGATCACACTTTAGAAAAACCTCAATTATTACTTCCTCAACACTGCCACCAAGTGGATGAATCCTCAAACCGCAAATTAACAGCTTCACATTAAATGTTAGAAGACACTGATTGTTCTCTTATTGTACTAATATCTTGATTCTTACAAAATGTATATAAATATATACATATACACAAATATACTCCACCACCTATATATACATATATCATCATCATCATCATCATCATTTCTCTGTATAAGTGTAAACTGTTAAACCATTTGGATTGATTGATGCTTTCTGTTGTGTTTGCACAATCTTCATCATCTTATTATGTTTTACAGAAGACTAAACATGTCCATGAAACTGTCCTCCAGCCAGAAGTCATAAAGACACGTGTGTTCACAAACACTGCATAATGTTTGTGTTGGTTATATTAGAAATAATTGCGTGTTTGAAATTGTATCCTTTAATTGTTTTTCCTAATCCTTACTTTTACTCTGCTATTTTTTATTATTATTATTGCACATTAGCCTGTTAGCACCTCCAAACTCTAGATTATAACTCACCTGCATATCACTGAACATACATGAAAGATTTATAAGATTTATATTTATTTATAGAGTCTTTATTGCACATTAAGTATTTTCAGTGCTTACAAAATCAGCTACATCGACTTTGTAATACAATTACATAAAAAAATGCAAGTAGTAGCCCCCAAATCAGCTTAAAACATTAGCGAGTTTAAACCTAAACTCTTGGCAGCATTTATATGGAAACGATTTGTCAGCTTGACCTCGGTCTTTCCCATGCTCTTGAACTCATCATCTCTCCCATGCTCCTGAACGCATCATCTCTCCCATGGTCATGAACGCTTCATCTCTCCCATGCTCCTGAACGCACCATGCTCCTAAAGGCATCATCTCTCCCATAATGGTCCTAAACGTATCATCTCTCCCATGCTCCTGAACGCACCATGCTCCTGAACGCATCATCTCTCCCATGGTCCTGAACACTTCATCTCTCCCATGGTCCTGAACTTACCATCTCTCCCATGGACCTGAACGCATCATCTCTCCCATGCTCCTGAACGCTTCATCTTTACCATGCTCCTGAACGCATCATCTTTACCATGCTCATGAACGCATCATCTCTCTCATGCTCCTGAACGTATCATTTCTCCCATGCTCCTGAACGCATCATCTTTACCATGATCATGAACGCATCATCTCTCTCATGCTCCTGAACGCATCATCTCTCCCATGCTCTTGAACGCATCATCTCTCCCATGCTCCTGAACGCATCATCTCTTCCATGGTCTTGAAGGCATCATTTCTCCCATGCTCCTGAACGCATCATCTTTACCATGCTCATGAACGCATCATCTCTCTCATGCTCCTGAACGCATCATCTCTCCCATGCTCTTGAACGCATCATCTCTCCCATGCTCCTGAACGCATCATCTCTTCCATGGTCTTGAAGGCATCATTTCTCCCATGCTCCTGAACGCTTCATCTTTACCATGCTCCTGAACGCATCATCTCTCTCATGCTCCTGAACGTATCATTTCTCCCATGCTCCTGAACGCATCATCTTTACCATGCTCATGAACGCATCATCTCTCTCATGCTCCTGAACGTATCATTTCTCCCATGCTCCTGAACGCATCATCTCTCCCATGCTCCTGAACGCATCATCTCTTCCATGGTCTTGAAGGCATCATTTCTCCCATGCTCCTGAACGCATCATCTTTACCATGCTCATGAACGCATCATCTCTCTCATGCTCCTGAACGCATCATCGCTCCCATGCTCTTGAACGCATCATCTCTCCCATGCTCCTGAACGCACCATGCTCCTAAAGGCATCATCTCTCCCAAAATGGTCCTAAACGTATAATCTCTCCCATGCTCCTGAACGCATCATGCTCCTGAACGCATCATCTCTCCCATGGTCCTGAACACTTCATCTCTCCCATGGACCTGAACGCATCATCTTTCCCATGCTCCTGAATGCATAATTTCTCCCATGCTCATGAACGCATCATCTCTCTCATGCTCCTGAACGCATCATCTTTACCATGCTCATGAACGCATCATCTCTCTCATAATGGTCCTAAACGTATCATCTCTCCCATGCTCCTGAACGCATCATGCTCCTGAACGCATCATCTCTCCCATGTTCCTGAACGCACCATCTCTCCCATGGTCCTGAACGCATCATCTCTCCCATGTTCCTGAACGCTTCATCTCTCCCATGATCCTGAACGCATCATGCTCCTGAACGCATCATCTCTCCCATGCTGCTGAACGCATCGTGCTCCTGAACGCATCATCTCCCATCATGCTCCTGAACGCATCATCTCTCCCATGATCCTGAACGCATCATCTCTCCAATGTTCCTGAACACATCATCTCTCCCATGTTCCTGAACGCATCATCTCTCACATCATGGTCTTGAACACTTCATCTCTCCCATGCTCCTGAACGCATCATGTCTCCCATGCTCCTGAACGCATCATCTCTCCCATGTTCCTCAACGCATCATCTCTCCAATGTTCCTGAACGCATCATGTCTCCCATGTTCCTGAACGCATCATCTCCTCCATGCTCCTGAACGCATCATCTCTCCCATCATGGTCTTGAACGCTTCATCTCTCCCATGCTCCTGAACGCATCATCTCTCCCATGCTCCTGAACGCACCATGCTCCTGAACGCATCATCTCTCCCATGCTGCTGAACGCATCGTGCTCCTGAACGCATCATCTCCCATCATGCTCCTGAACGCATCATGTCTCCCATGTTCCTGAACGCATCATGCTCCTGAACGCATCATCTCTCCCATGCTGCTGAACGCATCGTGCTCCTGAACGCATCATCTCCCATCATGCTCCTGAACGCATCATCTCTCCCATGTTCCTGAACGCATCATCTCTCCCATGCTACTGAACGCACCATGCTCCTGAACGCATCATCTCTCCAATGTTCCTGAACACATCATCTCTCCCATGTTCCTGAACGCATCATGTCTCCCATGCTCCTGAACGCATCATCTCTCCCATGTTCCTGAACGCATCATGTCTCCCATGCTCCTGAACGCACCATGCTCCTGAACGCATCATCTCTCCCATATTCCTGAACGCTTCATGTCTCCCATGTTCCTGAACGCATCATCTCCTCCATGCTCCTGAACGCATCATCTTTCCCATGGTCCTGAACAGATCATCTCTCCCATGCTCCTGAACGCATCGTGCTCCTGAACGCATCATCTCCCATCATGCTCCTGAACGCATCATCTCTCTCATGCTCCTGAACGCATCATCTCTCCCATGCTCCTGAATGCATCATTTCTCCCATGCTCCTGAACGCATCATCTTTACCATGCTCATGAACGCATCATCTCTCTCATGCTCCTGCACGCATCATCTCTCCCATCATGGTCTTGAACACATCATCTCTCCCATGCTCCTGAACGCATCATCTCTCCCATGTTCCTCAACGCATCATCTCTCCAATGTTCCTGAACACATCATCTCTCCCATGTTCCTGAACGCATCATCTCTCACATGCTCCTGAACGCATCATGTCTCCCATGTTCCTGAACGCATCATCTCCTCCATGCTCCTGAACGCATCATCTCTCCCATCATGGTCTTGAACGCATCATCTCTCCCATGCTCCTGAACGCATCATCTCTCCCATGCTCCTGAACGCACCATGCTCCTGAACGCATCATCCCTCCCATGCTGCTGAACGCATCGTGCTCCTGAACGCATCATCTCCCATCATGCTCCTGAACGCATCATGTCTCCCATGTTCCTGAACGCATCATGCTCCTGAACGCATCATCTCTCCCATGCTGCTGAACGCATCGTGCTCCTGAACGCATCATCTCCCATCATGCTCCTGAACGCATCATCTCTCCCATGTTCCTGAACGCATCATCTCTCCCATGCTCCTGAACGCATCATCTCTCCCATGCTCCTGAACGCATCATGTCTCCCATGCTCCTGAACGCATCATCTCTCCCATGCTCCTGAACGCATCATCTTTCCCATGGTCCTGAACAGATCATCTCTCCCATGCTCCTGAACGCATCATGTCTCCCATGCTCCTGAACGCATCATCTCTCCCATGTTCCTGAACGCATCATCTCTCCCATGCTCCTGAACGCATCATCTCTCCCATGCTCCTGAACGCATCATCTCTCCCATGCTCCTGAACGCATCATCTTTCCCATGGTCCTGAACAGATCATCTCTCCCATGCTACTGAACGCACCATGCTCCTGAACGCATCATCTCTCCAATGTTCCTGAACACATCATCTCTCCCATGTTCCTGAACGCATCATGTCTCCCATGCTCCTGAACGCATCATCTCTCCCATGTTCCTGAACGCATCATGTCTCCCATGCTCCTGAACGCATCATCTCTCCCATGTTCCTGAACGCATCATGTCTCCCATGCTCCTGAACGCATCATCTCTCCCATGTTCCTGAACGCATCATCTCCTCCATGCTCCTGAACGCATCATCTCTCCCATCATGGTCTTGAACGCATCATCTCTCCCATCATGGTCTTGAACGCATCATCTCTCCCATGTTCCTGAACGCATCATGTCTCCCATGCTCCTGAACGCATCATCTCTCCCATGTTCCTGAACGCATCATGTCTCCCATGCTCCTGAACGCACCATGCTCCTGAACGCATCATCTCTCCCATATTCCTGAACGCTTCATGTCTCCCATGTTCCTGAACGCATCATCTCCTCCATGCTCCTGAACGCATCATCTTTCCCATGGTCCTGAACAGATCATCTCTCCCATGCTCCTGAACGCATCGTGCTCCTGAACGCATCATCTCCCATCATGCTCCTGAACGCATCATCTCTCTCATGCTCCTGAACGCATCATCTCTCCCATGCTCCTGAATGCATCATTTCTCCCATGCTCCTGAACGCATCATCTTTACCATGCTCATGAACGCATCATCTCTCTCATGCTCCTGCACGCATCATCTCTCCCATCATGGTCTTGAACACATCATCTCTCCCATGCTCCTGAACGCATCATCTCTCCCATGTTCCTCAACGCATCATCTCTCCAATGTTCCTGAACACATCATCTCTCCCATGTTCCTGAACGCATCATCTCTCACATGCTCCTGAACGCATCATGTCTCCCATGTTCCTGAACGCATCATCTCCTCCATGCTCCTGAACGCATCATCTCTCCCATCATGGTCTTGAACGCATCATCTCTCCCATGCTCCTGAACGCATCATCTCTCCCATGCTCCTGAACGCACCATGCTCCTGAACGCATCATCTCTCCCATGCTGCTGAACGCATCGTGCTCCTGAACGCATCATCTCCCATCATGCTCCTGGACGCATCATGTCTCCCATGTTCCTGAACGCATCATGCTCCTGAACGCATCATCTCTCCCATGCTGCTGAACGCATCGTGCTCCTGAACGCATCATCTCCCATCATGCTCCTGAACGCATCATCTATCCCATGTTCCTGAACGCATCATCTCTCCCATGCTCCTGAACGCATCATCTCTCCCATGCTCCTGAACGCATCATGTCTCCCATGCTCCTGAACGCATCATCTCTCCCATGCTCCTGAACGCATCATCTTTCCCATGGTCCTGAACAGATCATCTCTCCCATGCTACTGAACGCACCATGCTCCTGAACGCATCATCTCTCCAATGTTCCTGAACACATCATCTCTCCCATGTTCCTGAACGCATCATGTCTCCCATGCTCCTGAACGCATCATCTCTCCCATGTTCCTGAACGCATCATGTCTCCCATGCTCCTGAACGCATCATCTCTCCCATGTTCCTGAACGCATCATGTCTCCCATGCTCCTGAACGCATCATCTCTCCCATGTTCCTGAACGCATCATCTCCTCCATGCTCCTGAACGCATCATCTCTCCCATCATGGTCTTGAACGCATCATCTCTCCCATCATGGTCTTGAACGCATCATCTCTCCCATGCTCCTGAACGCATCATCTTTCCCATGGTCTTGAACAGATCATCTCTCCCATGCTCCTGAACGCACCATGCTCCTGAACGCATCATCTCTCCCATGCTCCTGAACGCATCATCTCTCCCATCATGGTCTTTAGCGCTTCATCTCTCCCATGCTCCTGAACGCATCATGCTCCTGAACGCATCATCTCTCCCATGGTCCTGAACGCATCATCTCTCCCATGTTCTTGAACGCATCATCTCTCACATGCTCCTGAACGCATCATGTCTCCCATGTTCCTGAACGCATCATCTCCTCCATGCTCCTGAACGCATCATCTCTCCCATCATGGTCTTGAACGCATCATCTCTCCCATGCTCCTGAACGCATCATCTCTCCCATGCTCCTGAACGCACCATGCTCCTGAACGCATCATCTCTCCCATGCTCCTGAACGCATCATCTCTCCCATGCTCCTGAACGCACCATGCTCCTGAACGCATCATCTCTCCCATGCTCCTGAACGCATCATCTTTCCCATGGTCCTGAACAGATCATCTCTCCCATGCTCCTGAACGCACCATGCTCCTGAACGCATCATCTCTCCCATGCTCCTGAACGCATCATCTCTCCCATCATGGTCTTGAGCGCTTCATCTCTCCCATGCTCCTGAACGCATCATGCTCCTGAACGCATCATCTCTCCCATGGTCCTGAACGCATCATCTCTCCCATCATGGTCTTGAACGCACCATCTCTCCCATGCTCCTGAACGCATCATGCTCCTGAACGCATCATGTGGTGCGCATGTGTGTGTGTTTCAGCAGATCAACAACATCAGCTGTTAGAGGACCCATCAGAGGACCCAGCAGAGGACCCATCAGAGGACCAGCAGAGGACCCAGCAGAGGACCCATCAGAGGACCCATCAGCAGTAATCTGAAGATAATCAGCAGCAGTAATCAATACTCAGGTGAATAGTAATCAATACTCAGGTGAACTGAGAGTCTCATTCAGGTAAATGTCTTGTTGTTATCTCTCACTAATGTCTGATGGACTCGGTTGATGTTAAACTAGCTGGTGAAGCTACTACAGTACTGCTGCTAGCTGTTAGCTGTTAGCTGCTAGCTGTTAGCTGCTAGCTGTTAGCTGTTAGCTGCTAGGTGTTAGCTGTTAGCTCCTAGCTGCTAGCTGTTAGCTGCTAGCTGTTAGCTGTTAGCTGCTAGGTGTTAGCTGTTAGCTCCTAGCTGCTAGCTGTTAGCTGATAGCTGCTAGCTGTTAGCTGCTAGCTCCTAGCTGCTAGCTGTTAGCTGCTAGCTGTTAGCTGATAGCTCCTAGCTGCTAGCTGTTAGCTCCTAGCTGCTAGCTGCTAGCTGTTAGCTGTTAGCTGATAGCTCCTAGCTGCTAGCTGTTAGCTGCTAGCTGTTAGCTGTTAGCTCCTAGCTGCTAGCTGTTAGCTGTTAGCTGCTAGATACATCCTGTTGATATATTACTAATGTTACTAATGTTAATAATGTAGTTAGTTACATCCTGTTGATATATTACTAATGTTACTAATGTTACTAATGTTAATAATGTTAATAATGTAGTTAGTTACATCCTGTTGATATATTACTAATGTTACTAATGTTACTAATGTAGTCAGTTACATCCTGTTGATATATTACTAATGTTACTAATGTTACTAATGTAGTCAGTTACATCCTGTTGATATATTACTAATGTTACTAATGTTAATAATGTTAATAATGTTAATAATGTAGTTAGTTACATCCTGTTGATATATTACTAATGTTACTAATGTAGTCAGTTACATCCTGTTGATATATTACTAATGTTACTAATGTTAATAATGTTAATAATATTAATAATGTAGTTAGTTACATCCTGTTGGTATATTACTAATGTTACTAATGTTAATAATGTTAATAATGTTAATAATGTAGTCAGTTACATCCTGTTGATATATTACTAATGTTACTAATGTTAATAATGTTAATAATATTAATAATGTAGTTAGTTACATCCTGTTGGTATATTACTAATGTTACTAATGTTACTAATGTTAATAATGTTAATAATGTAGTCAGTTACATCCTGTTGATATATTACTAATGTTACTAATGTTACTAATGTTAATAATGTTAATAATGTAGTTCGTTACATCCTGTTGATATATTACTAATGTTACTAATGTTAATAATGTAGTCAGTTACATCCTGTTGATATATTACTAATGTTACTAATGTTAATAATGTTAATAATATTAATAATGTAGTTAGTTACATCCTGTTGGTATATTACTAATGTTAATAATGTTACTAATGTTAATAATGTAGTCAGTTACATCCTGTTGATATATTACTAATGTTACTAATGTTACTAATGTTAATAATGTAGTCAGTTACATCCTGTTGATATATTACTAATGTTACTAATGTTACTAATGTTAATAATGTAGTCAGTTACATCCTGTTGATATATTACTAATGTTACTAATGTTACTAATGTTAATAATGTTAATAATGTAGTTCGTTACATCCTGTTGATATATTACTAATGTTACTAATGTTAATAATGTAGTCAGTTACATCCTGTTGATATATTACTAATGTTACTAATGTTAATAATGTTAATAATATTAATAATGTAGTTAGTTACATCCTGTTGGTATATTACTAATGTTACTAATGTTACTAATGTTAATAATGTAGTCAGTTACATCCTGTTGATATATTACTAATGTTAATAATGTTACTAATGTTAATAATGTAGTCAGTTACATCCTGTTGATATATTACTAATGTTACTAATGTTACTAATGTTAATAATGTAGTCAGTTACATCCTGTTGATATATTACTAATGTTAATAATGTTACTAATGTTAATAATGTAGTCAGTTACATCCTGTTGATATATTACTAATGTTAATAATGTTACTAATGTTAATAATGTAGTCAGTTACATCCTGTTGATATATTACTAATGTTACTAATCTTAATAATGTTAATAATGTCAATAATGTATACAGTTACATCCTGTTGGTATGTTACTAATGTTACTAATGTTAATAATGTTAATAATGTTACTAATGTTAATAATGTATACAGTTACATCCTGTTGATATATTACTAATGTTACTAATGTTACTAATGTTAATAATGTAGTCAGTTACATCCTGTTGATATATTACTAATGTTACTAATGTTAATAATGTTAATAATGTTACTAATGTTAATAATGTATACAGTTACATCCTGTTGATATATTACTAATGTTAATAATGTTAATAATGTATACAGTTACATCCTGTTGGTATATTACTAATGTTACTAATGTTAATAATGTTAATAATGTTAATAATGTATACAGTTACATCCTGTTGATATATTACTAATGTTACTAATGTTACTAATGTTAATAATGTAGTCAGTTACATCCTGTTGATATATTACTAATGTTACTAATGTTAATAATGTTAATAATGTTACTAATGTTAATAATGTATACAGTTACATCCTGTTGATATATTACTAATGTTAATAATGTTAATAATGTATACAGTTACATCCTGTTGGTATATTACTAATGTTAATAATGTTACTAATGTTACTAATGTTAATAATGTATACAGTTACATCCTGTTGATATATTACTAATGTTAATAATGTTAATAATGTATACAGTTACATCCTGTTGATATATTACTAATGTTAATAATGTTACTAATGTTAATAATGTTAATAATGTTAATAATGTATACAGTTACATCCTGTTGATATATTACTAATGTTAATAATGTTAATAATGTTAATAATGTAGTCAGTTACATCCTGTTGGTATGTTAATAATGTTACTAATGTTAATAATGTTAATAATGTTAATAATGTAGTCAGTTACATCCTGTTGATATATTACTAATGTTAATAATGTAGTCAGTTACATCCTGTTGATATATTACTAATGTTACTAATGTTACTAATGTTAATAATGTTACTAATGTTAATAATGTTAATAATGTAGTTAGTTACATCCTGTTGGTATATTACTAATGTTACTAATGTTACTAATGTTAATAATGTAGTTAGTTACATCCTGTTGGTATGTTAATAATGTTACCAATGTTAATAATGTTAATAATGTTAATAATGTAGTCAGTTACATCCTGTTGATATATTACTAATGTTAATAATGTAGTTAGTTACATCCTGTTGGCATATTACTAATGTTACTAATGTTAATAATGTTACTAATGTTACTAATGTTACTAATGTTAATAATGTAGTCAGTTACATCCTGTTAATATATTACTAATGTTAATAATGTAGTTAGTTACATCCTGTTGGCATATTACTAATGTTACTAATGTTAATAATGTTACTAATGTTACTAATGTTACTAATGTTACTAATGTTAATAATGTAGTCAGTTACATCCTGTTAATATATTACTAATGTTAATAATGTAGTTAGTTACATCCTGTTGGCATATTACTAATGTTACTAATGTTAATAATGTTACTAATGTTACTAATGTTACTAATGTTAATAATGTAGTCAGTTACATCCTGTTAATATATTACTAATGTTAATAATGTAGTTAGTTACATC